>NC_087311.1:14530000-14540690 GCF_037043105.1 Vanessa tameamea | reverse complement strand
CTAACCTAACCTAACCTAACCTAACCTAACCTAACCTAACCTAACCTAACCTAACCTAACCTAACCTAACCTAACCTAACCTAACCTAACCTAACCTAACCTAACCTAACCTAACCTAACCTAACCTAACCTAACCTAACCTAACCTAACCTAACCTAACCTAACCTAACCTAACCTAACCTAACCTAACCTAACCTAACCTAACCTAACCTAACCTAACCTAACCTAACCTAACCTAACCTAACCTAACCTAACCTAACCTAACCTAACCTAACCTAACCTAACCTAACCTAACCTAACCTAACCTAACCTAACCTAACCTAACCTAACCTAACCTAACCTAACCTAACCTAACCTAACCTAACCTAACCTAACCTAACCTAACCTAACCTAACCTAACCTAACCTAACCTAACCTAACCTAACCTAACCTAACCTAACCTAACCTAACCTAACCTAACCTAACCTAACCTAACCTAACCTAACCTAACCTAACCTAACCTAACCTAACCTAACCTAACCTAACCTAACCTAACCTAACCTAACCTAACCTAACCTAACCTAACCTAACCTAACCTAACCTAACCTAACCTAACCTAACCTAACCTAACCTAACCTAACCTAACCTAACCTAACCTAACCTAACCTAACCTAACCTAACCTAACCTAACCTAACCTAACCTAACCTAACCTAACCTAACCTAACCTAACCTAACCTAACCTAACCTAACCTAACCTAACCTAACCTAACCTAACCTAACCTAACCTAACCTAACCTAACCTAACCTAACCTAACCTAACCTAACCTAACCTAACCTAACCTAACCTAACCTAACCTAACCTAACCTAACCTAACCTAACCTAACCTAACCTAACCTAACCTAACCTAACCTAACCTAACCTAACCTAACCTAACCTAACCTAACCTAACCTAACCTAACCTAACCTAACCTAACCTAACCTAACCTAACCTAACCTAACCTAACCTAACCTAACCTAACCTAACCTAACCTAACCTAACCTAACCTAACCTAACCTAACCTAACCTAACCTAACCTAACCTAACCTAACCTAACCTAACCTAACCTAACCTAACCTAACCTAACCTAACCTAACCTAACCTAACCTAACCTAACCTAACCTAACCTAACCTAACCTAACCTAACCTAACCTAACCTAACCTAACCTAACCTAACCTAACCTAACCTAACCTAACCTAACCTAACCTAACCTAACCTAACCTAACCTAACCTAACCTAACCTAACCTAACCTAACCTAACCTAACCTAACCTAACCTAACCTAACCTAACCTAACCTAACCTAACCTAACCTAACCTAACCTAACCTAACCTAACCTAACCTAACCTAACCTAACCTAACCTAACCTAACCTAACCTAACCTAACCTAACCTAACCTAACCTAACCTAACCTAACCTAACCTAACCTAACCTAACCTAACCTAACCTAACCTAACCTAACCTAACCTAACCTAACCTAACCTAACCTAACCTAACCTAACCTAACCTAACCTAACCTAACCTAACCTAACCTAACCTAACCTAACCTAACCTAACCTAACCTAACCTAACCTAACCTAACCTAACCTAACCTAACCTAACCTAACCTAACCTAACCTAACCTAACCTAACCTAACCTAACCTAACCTAACCTAACCTAACCTAACCTAACCTAACCTAACCTAACCTAACCTAACCTAACCTAACCTAACCTAACCTAACCTAACCTAACCTAACCTAACCTAACCTAACCTAACCTAACCTAACCTAACCTAACCTAACCTAACCTAACCTAACCTAACCTAACCTAACCTAACCTAACCTAACCTAACCTAACCTAACCTAACCTAACCTAACCTAACCTAACCTAACCTAACCTAACCTAACCTAACCTAACCTAACCTAACCTAACCTAACCTAACCTAACCTAACCTAACCTAACCTAACCTAACCTAACCTAACCTAACCTAACCTAACCTAACCTAACCTAACCTAACCTAACCTAACCTAACCTAACCTAACCTAACCTAACCTAACCTAACCTAACCTAACCTAACCTAACCTAACCTAACCTAACCTAACCTAACCTAACCTAACCTAACCTAACCTAACCTAACCTAACCTAACCTAACTCCTAACCTAACCTAACCTAACCTAACCTAACCTAACCTAACCTAACCTAACCTAACCTAACCTAACCTAACCTAACCTAACCTAACCTAACCTAACCTAACCTAACCTAACCTAACCTAACCTAACCTAACCTAACCTAACCTAACCTAACCTAACCTAACCTAACCTAACCTAACCTAACCTAACCTAACCTAACCTAACCTAACCTAACCTAACCTAACCTAACCTAACCTAACCTAACCTAACCTAACCTAACCTAACCTAACCTAACCTAACCTAACCTAACCTAACCTAACCTAACCTAACCTAACCTAACCTAACCTAACCTAACCTAACCTAACCTAACCTAACCTAACCTAACCTAACCTAACCTAACCTAACCTAACCTAACCTAACCTAACCTAACCTAACCTAACCTAACCTAACCTAACCTAACCTAACCTAACCTAACCTAACCTAACCTAACCTAACCTAACCTAACCTAACCTAACCTAACCTAACCTAACCTAACCTAACCTAACCTAACCTAACCTAACCTAACCTAACCTAACCTAACCTAACCTAACCTAACCTAACCTAACCTAACCTAACCTAACCTAACCTAACCTAACCTAACCTAACCTAACCTAACCTAACCTAACCTAACCTAACCTAACCTAACCTAACCTAACCTAACCTAACCTAACCTAACCTAACCTAACCTAACCTAACCTAACCTAACCTAACCTAACCTAACCTAACCTAACCTAACCTAACCTAACCTAACCTAACCTAACCTAACCTAACCTAACCTAACCTAACCTAACCTAACCTAACCTAACCTAACCTAACCTAACCTAACCTAACCTAACCTAACCTAACCTAACCTAACCTAACCTAACCTAACCTAACCTAACCTAACCTAACCTAACCTAACCTAACCTAACCTAACCTAACCTAACCTAACCTAACCTAACCTAACCTAACCTAACCTAACCTAACCTAACCTAACCTAACCTAACCTAACCTAACCTAACCTAACCTAACCTAACCTAACCTAACCTAACCTAACCTAACCTAACCTAACCTAACCTAACCTAACCTAACCTAACCTAACCTAACCTAACCTAACCTAACCTAACCTAACCTAACCTAACCTAACCTAACCTAACCTAACCTAACCTAACCTAACCTAACCTAACCTAACCTAACCTAACCTAACCTAACCTAACCTAACCTAACCTAACCTAACCTAACCTAACCTAACCTAACCTAACCTAACCTAACCTAACCTAACCTAACCTAACCTAACCTAACCTAACCTAACCTAACCTAACCTAACCTAACCTAACCTAACCTAACCTAACCTAACCTAACCTAACCTAACCTAACCTAACCTAACCTAACCTAACCTAACCTAACCTAACCTAACCTAACCTAACCTAACCTAACCTAACCTAACCTAACCTAACCTAACCTAACCTAACCTAACCTAACCTAACCTAACCTAACCTAACCTAACCTAACCTAACCTAACCTAACCTAACCTAACCTAACCTAACCTAACCTAACCTAACCTAACCTAACCTAACCTAACCTAACCTAACCTAACCTAACCTAACCTAACCTAACCTAACCTAACCTAACCTAACCTAACCTAACCTAACCTAACCTAACCTAACCTAACCTAACCTAACCTAACCTAACCTAACCTAACCTAACCTAACCTAACCTAACCTAACCTAACCTAACCTAACCTAACCTAACCTAACCTAACCTAACCTAACCTAACCTAACCTAACCTAACCTAACCTAACCTAACCTAACCTAACCTAACCTAACCTAACCTAACCTAACCTAACCTAACCTAACCTAACCTAACCTAACCTAACCTAACCTAACCTAACCTAACCTAACCTAACCTAACCTAACCTAACCTAACCTAACCTAACCTAACCTAACCTAACCTAACCTAACCTAACCTAACCTAACCTAACCTAACCTAACCTAACCTAACCTAACCTAACCTAACCTAACCTAACCTAACCTAACCTAACCTAACCTAACCTAACCTAACCTAACCTAACCTAACCTAACCTAACCTAACCTAACCTAACCTAACCTAACCTAACCTAACCTAACCTAACCTAACCTAACCTAACCTAACCTAACCTAACCTAACCTAACCTAACCTAACCTAACCTAACCTAACCTAACCTAACCTAACCTAACCTAACCTAACCTAACCTAACCTAACCTAACCTAACCTAACCTAACCTAACCTAACCTAACCTAACCTAACCTAACCTAACCTAACCTAACCTAACCTAACCTAACCTAACCTAACCTAACCTAACCTAACCTAACCTAACCTAACCTAACCTAACCTAACCTAACCTAACCTAACCTAACCTAACCTAACCTAACCTAACCTAACCTAACCTAACCTAACCTAACCTAACCTAACCTAACCTAACCTAACCTAACCTAACCTAACCTAACCTAACCTAACCTAACCTAACCTAACCTAACCTAACCTAACCTAACCTAACCTAACCTAACCTAACCTAACCTAACCTAACCTAACCTAACCTAACCTAACCTAACCTAACCTAACCTAACCTAACCTAACCTAACCTAACCTAACCTAACCTAACCTAACCTAACCTAACCTAACCTAACCTAACCTAACCTAACCTAACCTAACCTAACCTAACCTAACCTAACCTAACCTAACCTAACCTAACCTAACCTAACCTAACCTAACCTAACCTAACCTAACCTAACCTAACCTAACCTAACCTAACCTAACCTAACCTAACCTAACCTAACCTAACCTAACCTAACCTAACCTAACCTAACCTAACCTAACCTAACCTAACCTAACCTAACCTAACCTAACCTAACCTAACCTAACCTAACCTAACCTAACCTAACCTAACCTAACCTAACCTAACCTAACCTAACCTAACCTAACCTAACCTAACCTAACCTAACCTAACCTAACCTAACCTAACCTAACCTAACCTAACCTAACCTAACCTAACCTAACCTAACCTAACCTAACCTAACCTAACCTAACCTAACCTAACCTAACCTAACCTAACCTAACCTAACCTAACCTAACCTAACCTAACCTAACCTCAACCTAACCTAACCTAACCTAACCTAACCTAACCTAACCTAACCTAACCTAACCTAACCTAACCTAACCTAACCTAACCTAACCTAACCTAACCTAACCTAACCTAACCTAACCTAACCTAACCTAACCTAACCTAACCTAACCTAACCTAACCTAACCTAACCTAACCTAACCTAACCTAACCTAACCTAACCTAACCTAACCTAACCTAACCTAACCTAACCTAACCTAACCTAACCTAACCTAACCTAACCTAACCTAACCTAACCTAACCTAACCTAACCTAACCTAACCTAACCTAACCTAACCTAACCTAACCTAACCTAACCTAACCTAACCTAACCTAACCTAACCTAACCTAACCTAACCTAACCTAACCTAACCTAACCTAACCTAACCTAACCTAACCTAACCTAACCTAACCTAACCTAACCTAACCTAACCTAACCTAACCTAACCTAACCTAACCTAACCTAACCTAACCTAACCTAACCTAACCTAACCTAACCTAACCTAACCTAACCTAACCTAACCTAACCTAACCTAACCTAACCTAACCTAACCTAACCTAACCTAACCTAACCTAACCTAACCTAACCTAACCTAACCTAACCTAACCTAACCTAACCTAACCTAACCTAACCTAACCTAACCTAACCTAACCTAACCTAACCTAACCTAACCTAACCTAACCTAACCTAACCTAACCTAACCTAACCTAACCTAACCTAACCTAACCTAACCTAACCTAACCTAACCTAACCTAACCTAACCTAACCTAACCTAACCTAACCTAACCTAACCTAACCTAACCTAACCTAACCTAACCTAACCTAACCTAACCTAACCTAACCTAACCTAACCTAACCTAACCTAACCTAACCTAACCTAACCTAACCTAACCTAACCTAACCTAACCTAACCTAACCTAACCTAACCTAACCTAACCTAACCTAACCTAACCTAACCTAACCTAACCTAACCTAACCTAACCTAACCTAACCTAACCTAACCTAACCTAACCTAACCTAACCTAACCTAACCTAACCTAACCTAACCTAACCTAACCTAACCTAACCTAACCTAACCTAACCTAACCTAACCTAACCTAACCTAACCTAACCTAACCTAACCTAACCTAACCTAACCTAACCTAACCTAACCTAACCTAACCTAACCTAACCTAACCTAACCTAACCTAACCTAACCTAACCTAACCTAACCTAACCTAACCTAACCTAACCTAACCTAACCTAACCTAACCTAACCTAACCTAACCTAACCTAACCTAACCTAACCTAACCTAACCTAACCTAACCTAACCTAACCTAACCTAACCTAACCTAACCTAACCTAACCTAACCTAACCTAACCTAACCTAACCTAACCTAACCTAACCTAACCTAACCTAACCTAACCTAACCTAACCTAACCTAACCTAACCTAACCTAACCTAACCTAACCTAACCTAACCTAACCTAACCTAACCTAACCTAACCTAACCTAACCTAACCTAACCTAACCTAACCTAACCTAACCTAACCTAACCTAACCTAACCTAACCTAACCTAACCTAACCTAACCTAACCTAACCTAACCTAACCTAACCTAACCTAACCTAACCTAACCTAACCTAACCTAACCTAACCTAACCTAACCTAACCTAACCTAACCTAACCTAACCTAACCTAACCTAACCTAACCTAACCTAACCTAACCTAACCTAACCTAACCTAACCTAACCTAACCTAACCTAACCTAACCTAACCTAACCTAACCTAACCTAACCTAACCTAACCTAACCTAACCTAACCTAACCTAACCTAACCTAACCTAACCTAACCTAACCTAACCTAACCTAACCTAACCTAACCTAACCTAACCTAACCTAACCTAACCTAACCTAACCTAACCTAACCTAACCTAACCTAACCTAACCTAACCTAACCTAACCTAACCTAACCTAACCTAACCTAACCTAACCTAACCTAACCTAACCTAACCTAACCTAACCTAACCTAACCTAACCTAACCTAACCTAACCTAACCTAACCTAACCTAACCTAACCTAACCTAACCTAACCTAACCTAACCTAACCTAACCTAACCTAACCTAACCTAACCTAACCTAACCTAACCTAACCTAACCTAACCTAACCTAACCTAACCTAACCTAACCTAACCTAACCTAACCTAACCTAACCTAACCTAACCTAACCTAACCTAACCTAACCTAACCTAACCTAACCTAACCTAACCTAACCTAACCTAACCTAACCTAACCTAACCTAACCTAACCTAACCTAACCTAACCTAACCTAACCTAACCTAACCTAACCTAACCTAACCTAACCTAACCTAACCTAACCTAACCTAACCTAACCTAACCTAACCTAACCTAACCTAACCTAACCTAACCTAACCTAACCTAACCTAACCTAACCTAACCTAACCTAACCTAACCTAACCTAACCTAACCTAACCTAACCTAACCTAACCTAACCTAACCTAACCTAACCTAACCTAACCTAACCTAACCTAACCTAACCTAACCTAACCTAACCTAACCTAACCTAACCTAACCTAACCTAACCTAACCTAACCTAACCTAACCTAACCTAACCTAACCTAACCTAACCTAACCTAACCTAACCTAACCTAACCTAACCTAACCTAACCTAACCTAACCTAACCTAACCTAACCTAACCTAACCTAACCTAACCTAACCTAACCTAACCTAACCTAACCTAACCTAACCTAACCTAACCTAACCTAACCTAACCTAACCTAACCTAACCTAACCTAACCTAACCTAACCTAACCTAACCTAACCTAACCTAACCTAACCTAACCTAACCTAACCTAACCTAACCTAACCTAACCTAACCTAACCTAACCTAACCTAACCTAACCTAACCTAACCTAACCTAACCTAACCTAACCTAACCTAACCTAACCTAACCTAACCTAACCTAACCTAACCTAACCTAACCTAACCTAACCTAACCTAACCTAACCTAACCTAACCTAACCTAACCTAACCTAACCTAACCTAACCTAACCTAACCTAACCTAACCTAACCTAACCTAACCTAACCTAACCTAACCTAACCTAACCTAACCTAACCTAACCTAACCTAACCTAACCTAACCTAACCTAACCTAACCTAACCTAACCTAACCTAACCTAACCTAACCTAACCTAACCTAACCTAACCTAACCTAACCTAACCTAACCTAACCTAACCTAACCTAACCTAACCTAACCTAACCTAACCTAACCTAACCTAACCTAACCTAACCTAACCTAACCTAACCTAACCTAACCTAACCTAACCTAACCTAACCTAACCTAACCTAACCTAACCTAACCTAACCTAACCTAACCTAACCTAACCTAACCTAACCTAACCTAACCTAACCTAACCTAACCTAACCTAACCTAACCTAACCTAACCTAACCTAACCTAACCTAACCTAACCTAACCTAACCTAACCTAACCTAACCTAACCTAACCTAACCTAACCTAACCTAACCTAACCTAACCTAACCTAACCTAACCTAACCTAACCTAACCTAACCTAACCTAACCTAACCTAACCTAACCTAACCTAACCTAACCTAACCTAACCTAACCTAACCTAACCTAACCTAACCTAACCTAACCTAACCTAACCTAACCTAACCTAACCTAACCTAACCTAACCTAACCTAACCTAACCTAACCTAACCTAACCTAACCTAACCTAACCTAACCTAACCTAACCTAACCTAACCTAACCTAACCTAACCTAACCTAACCTAACCTAACCTAACCTAACCTAACCTAACCTAACCTAACCTAACCTAACCTAACCTAACCTAACCTAACCTAACCTAACCTAACCTAACCTAACCTAACCTAACCTAACCTAACCTAACCTAACCTAACCTAACCTAACCTAACCTAACCTAACCTAACCTAACCTAACCTAACCTAACCTAACCTAACCTAACCTAACCTAACCTAACCTAACCTAACCTAACCTAACCTAACCTAACCTAACCTAACCTAACCTAACCTAACCTAACCTAACCTAACCTAACCTAACCTAACCTAACCTAACCTAACCTAACCTAACCTAACCTAACCTAACCTAACCTAACCTAACCTAACCTAACCTAACCTAACCTAACCTAACCTAACCTAACCTAACCTAACCTAACCTAACCTAACCTAACCTAACCTAACCTAACCTAACCTAACCTAACCTAACCTAACCTAACCTAACCTAACCTAACCTAACCTAACCTAACCTAACCTAACCTAACCTAACCTAACCTAACCTAACCTAACCTAACCTAACCTAACCTAACCTAACCTAACCTAACCTAACCTAACCTAACCTAACCTAACCTAACCTAACCTAACCTAACCTAACCTAACCTAACCTAACCTAACCTAACCTAACCTAACCTAACCTAACCTAACCTAACCTAACCTAACCTAACCTAACCTAACCTAACCTAACCTAACCTAACCTAACCTAACCTAACCTAACCTAACCTAACCTAACCTAACCTAACCTAACCTAACCTAACCTAACCTAACCTAACCTAACCTAACCTAACCTAACCTAACCTAACCTAACCTAACCTAACCTAACCTAACCTAACCTAACCTAACCTAACCTAACCTAACCTAACCTAACCTAACCTAACCTAACCTAACCTAACCTAACCTAACCTAACCTAACCTAACCTAACCTAACCTAACCTAACCTAACCTAACCTAACCTAACCTAACCTAACCTAACCTAACCTAACCTAACCTAACCTAACCTAACCTAACCTAACCTAACCTAACCTAACCTAACCTAACCTAACCTAACCTAACCTAACCTAACCTAACCTAACCTAACCTAACCTAACCTAACCTAACCTAACCTAACCTAACCTAACCTAACCTAACCTAACCTAACCTAACCTAACCTAACCTAACCTAACCTAACCTAACCTAACCTAACCTAACCTAACCTAACCTAACCTAACCTAACCTAACCTAACCTAACCTAACCTAACCTAACCTAACCTAACCTAACCTAACCTAACCTAACCTAACCTAACCTAACCTAACCTAACCTAACCTAACCTAACCTAACCTAACCTAACCTAACCTAACCTAACCTAACCTAACCTAACCTAACCTAACCTAACCTAACCTAACCTAACCTAACCTAACCTAACCTAACCTAACCTAACCTAACCTAACCTAACCTAACCTAACCTAACCTAACCTAACCTAACCTAACCTAACCTAACCTAACCTAACCTAACCTAACCTAACCTAACCTAACCTAACCTAACCTAACCTAACCTAACCTAACCTAACCTAACCTAACCTAACCTAACCTAACCTAACCTAACCTAACCT